>NC_140993.1:160460865-160486201 GCF_052327205.1 Somniosus microcephalus | reverse complement strand
TATGACTCTAAGCTTGGATTTTCCTCTTGGAATCTGCCCATATTCAGTCAGTGTGCCAAGGAAAATGGGGTAGAGAAGGCCTACCATTGAATCCCTGCCTTAAACAGACCTTCAAAGTTTCCCTGCCCACACCCCACCCACTCCCTGCACTACTTGCAGGGACATCAGCTGCCTATCCATTAATTGTCCCACAGTAAATGACAGTGGAGTTGGGGCTTTGGGCTCTGGCCAATTCCTTCACATACCCCTCCTGCACTGCTGTTGCCAAAGAAGTGGGAAGAATATGGCCCTAGGAGGCACAAAACTGGCTGCCAGGAAAGAAATGGCTAACTTTCTGCCTCCCATATGATGCAAATAGTTAAAGTAGTGATCCAGGACTCCATTAAAAACTTTCTAAATTTAGGCACATCTTATTTCAATGGGCTTCTGGAATGCAGAAGATAGAAAAACAAGAAAAGCAATAAGACTGAGGCAATGCGCGATTACCTCACAACCGTTCAATATAATGAAGGCAGCACACCAGCTTTGTGCTGCCTGCTCATTATAATGACTGCTGCGTACAGCCAGCGCTAACCCATGTTGTTCATTGGCTGCATGCATCGGCAAGGGGCCCAATATTGTTACTTGCTAGCAATACTTAATGCTAGCCTGCATCTCTTAAAGGGAAGGTGCATTGTAGCTGCTGAAGGTGCTGACATCATTCAGAATAGTGTTGTGCAACAAAGAACAATGGCTGACAATGGAGAGAGAGCAGGCTCCAAGGTTTTCTGACACTGCACTGGAGGGTCTTGGTGGAGGAGAAAATAAGGAGAGAAGGCTTGTATCTGCAGGGGGGGCAGGAGGCCCTCCAGACACATGTTGAGAAGGCAGTGGGAATAGATAGCTGCGGAACTAAATGCCAGTTTAGCCCCGAGGACCTGGATGCAACGTTCCTATTTAGCCCCACGGCTGTGCAGCTGTCTGAATCTCCCACACAGGCCGCTTGCTGGTTTCTCAATGGAAAAAACTGCGCATGCATGGAAATTTGAATGGGCCGTAAGGGACTGCGCATATTAAAAATAACTACAGGGAACATTGCCTGGGAGCAGTGATGCAAGAAGTTTAATGACATCACACAAGTAGTCAAGGTCAATTAATTCATTTTCAAATGCCAGATCCTACCAACTCCACCATTAGCCTCAGCCACTACTCAATTAACCTCACCCCCATTACTCACCTACCAGCAATCTCTATCAATCAGGAATCATACCTAACATTCATATGCTTCACCTCACCCTCACACATTGTAGCACTGTTGCAAGCCTCACACCCACATCTCACAACTTGCACTCACTGCCAGCTATTCAACCATGATGGCCACATCACCAAACATATTGTGCAACATTCACTGACACACTTCCCTCTCTCTTGCAGGAGAAGGTGGTGCACAACCGGATGCGCAGCAGGAACTAACCGCCTGCATGTTCTAACCTCTGTGGAGGAGATGGTGCTGGCCATTAATGTAAGGGCCATTGTTGAGGCTGAGGCTGTGGCCAGCGGCGGGTCTAAATCCAGTGGATAACAATGTTAAAAGGGGCTCGCAATCTGTCCTCCAACGGATTATTAGAATTTCAGAGGCACTGCCCCGGGGGATGACAGCATTCGTGATCCCACCCCTGCCACTCCGTGTCAGGCCCTTGCAGTTGCCTTTCAGCCAGCCAGTCCAAACTGCTGCCGCCACTCATGCCGAGGGTGGTGCAGTCTGAAGCAGGGCCGTCTAAGCCCAGAGCTGCTCAAGGTCATGCTTCAAGGCCATCTGCAGTCTCCTCCATTGAAAGTCAGCAGCCTTCCACCAGCCATGCTACAGCCACTGGAGTAGCAGTTTTTAGGAGCACTAGGACAGGCACAGGCACTAAGGGAATGCACAAGGCTGATTAGTTTAATTTTGTATGCAATATGACATGATTTAATTTATAAATTTGATTTGGAATGTGTCTTTTGTGATGGCTTTTATTTTTGCATTGCAGCCAAGAGGACGACGTGATGGTCAATGCCAGAGGGAAGGTAAGGAGTGTGGGACTAATGGGGAATTGGGGTTAAGGTACTGGTATCATACTTGAATTAGTTCTTCACATACAGCCCGAGCAGAAAGGGACTGTCTAGATTGCAGCCTCCCTTCCTCTTCCTCCTCTTCTGCATCCTCCTCTTTCTCATCCTCCTCTTCCTCCTCCTCATGTTGCTGCTCCTCAGCTTCTCACCTGTTAGGTGATGGCAAGAGCTGTTTCCTGAAGATGGCAAGGTTGTGCAGCATGCAGCATACCACAACAAGCCTTGTGACCTGCTCAGCCAAATACTTCAGGGCTCCTCCAGAGTGGTCTAGGCAGCAGAATCTTTGCTTCAGCATGCCAATGGTCTGCTCTATCACATTTCTTGTTGCAGCATGGCTCTCAATGTATACATGCGCATGTGGTGCGTGCATTGCAAGCTGGAGTCATGAACCATGTCATCAGCAGATAACCCTTGTTGCCCAGTAGCCGTGGTGGTTGAAATACAGCTGGCTCAGCGGACTGCCGCAGAATGAAGATATCATGACTGCTGCCAGGAAACTAGGCATTGACCTGCATGATACACTGCCTATGGTCACACACCAGCTGCACATTGAAGGAATGGAACCCCTTTCAGTTCCGGTACATGGCAGAGTTGACGTACGATGCCCGCGGAACAATGTGCGTGCATTCAATGTCACCCTGCACCATGGGGAAGCCTGCAAACCTTGCAAACCCTCATGCTCGCTCCACCTGCTTCTCTCTGACAAGAGGGAATGAAATGAAGTTATCTCAGTTTCCATAGCGAGACACAGTGATGTCCCTTTTGCAACAGTGGACAGCAAGCTGAGGTGTTGCTAATACCTCCAGCACCAGCCAGCTGCGTAAAAGTTCATAGCCACGGTCACCTTCACAGCCACTGGCAATATGGTCCTTGCCCTGCTCTCAGGCTGGAGTTGTGGCTGCAGCAGTTGGCAGATTTCAGTGACGACCTCCTTACTGAAGCATAGATGTCTCAAACATTGGTCGTCCCTGAGATTCAGGTAGGAGAGTTGCTCCTTGAACATCCTGTGCGATATCGCCTCCTGCTGAGAGCGCTTCTCCCCCTCCTCCCTCTCCACCCTCTTCTAGCAGCATGTCCTGCTCTGAATGGCCTCTGCTCATTCTCCCAGTCATGCTCGATTCCAAGAGGGAGGCCTTCTAGTGCACCCATGTGTGGGAGCAACTGGTTTGTGCAGAAGCCTTGAAGTCAGCAAAAAGTAGTTCAACACCTGCCACACCACTCCTTGTAGACGTTTGAAACTTGAAAGAATTATGGAAGGCACCAAAAATATGTAGAATTGTAGCAACAGCCAGAAAAAAAATCAACCAGTAAGTAGTTGATGGTCCCTTTAAATAGCGCTGGTGTGGGGGTCCTTGATGCTGCTTAACGAGTGTTGAGCAATGCAAGGTTAAGAGAGTGTGTCGGCTGGAGTGTGGAGCTCCAAAATGGCAGCGCTGGCATCAAATTAGTGTTGTACGATGGATGTTAAGTGCGCGCAGCGAGCTAACCCCTTTACCAAGATGGCATCTGGCATGCTTCACGTCAGAAACAGCAGACACCATTTTGGAACCCTAAGGGCACTCGTAGCGCCCAAAAAACATGCGCTACTGAGCTTAACATCGCCCGTCGCGTGTACATTCAGAAAACTGTCAGGGGCGATTTTCCCTGGATTCTTTAGGCATTAAAGAGCCTCGGAGGTGGCCAAGATGGAATCTTGAACTGCAACGCCGGTTTAGCACAAGATGCCATCTTGGTAAAGGAGTTGAAGCGTGCTCTAGGAATGGCAGCCCCGAGGATCGTTAAGGCTCTGACTGACAATTAAATTGCCTGGTAGCGATCATCAAAGAGGCTGCACGCCATTTTGCTGCCTAGTGCGGCAATTAATGACATCTCCTAACAGTGACCAGCTGAATATGAGCAAACAAATTGTTGCTGAGGATTTCTAGTGCTACTTATAGCCATGCTCAGCTTTCACTATTCTCTTGCTGCTGGAGATTGACTGACTAGTCTGCGTTTGAAGAGGAGTTTTGAGACACATCGGGATACTTTCTGGGACACTTTGTCAGGACTTCACCAACATTCTATCAACATTTTTCCCAGAAATTCTTTGAGGAATTCACCTAAAGTGAGTGAGTGCTGTGCTACTCTACCTTATTGGAGACCTTATAGGAAACACCAGGAGAAAGGGAGTGGTTAGTCGTGGGGACTTTGCTAGAGGTCCCCCTTGATCTGGAGGAGGAGATGAGGCCAGGCAGAGCAGCACCAGCTTCTGCAGGAGAGGGGGACAGGACAGCTCTCAGCAGGAGGCCCTATCCACCCAGGCTCTTCAGAGAGCACTACTCCTGCATTCATATGACCCAAGACCAGTGCATGTGCTTTACCGAGGAGATCTGTGGCCTCGTGGAAGGAAGACTCAGCCCTCGCAGCACAGCCAGGACTGCATTGCCTGTGGTGGTCAAGGTCACAGTAGCACTTAAATTTTATGCTACTGGAATTTTCCAGGCTGCCACAGGTGATATCAGTCAGATATCACAGTCCACTGTGCACTTCAGCATAAAGGAGGTCGCTGAGGCTCTATACGCTCTGAGGAATGACAATATATCATTCCCTATTGCCAGAGAAGACCAGAGGCAGAGAGGTCAAGGATTGCTGGATTCCCCGTAGTCCAGGGAGCCATTGACTGCACACATGTGGCCATGCGAGCCACTCATTTAAACTCTGAGGTGTTCAGGAACAGGAAGGGGTTCCATTCCCTCAATGTGCAGATCGTGTGTGACCACCAGCAGCACATCATGCAGGTGAATGCCTGCTATCCAGGATACGTTTATAATGAGACAGTCATCCATTCCACAGATCTTTGTGCCCCAATGCAATGTGCTTGACTGGCTACGAGGTGACAAGGGATACCCTCTGATACCATGGCTCATGACTCCCCTGAGAAAGCCCCAGACACCAGCTGAGCATGGATACAATGAGAGCCACTCAGCCACAAGGAATATTATTCAGCAGACCATTGGGGCCCTGAAGCAGAGGTTTAGATGCCTTGGCCAGTCAGGAGGTGCCCTGCAGTACTCGGCCGAGAAGGTCTCCACATTCATGGTGACTTGCTGCACGCTCTATAATCTGGTGATCATAGAGACCAGCTGTTACCACCAGCAATTGTGCCAGAAGGTCAAGCTCAGGAGCCGGAGGAGGAGAAAAATGATGAGGGGGACCAGGGGGAGCACCAGTGGGTTCCAGGTAGATGGCCCTCACTCAGGAGGGGCACTTGCCACCATCTTATTGAAGACGGCTTTTGAGAAACTTCCTCCACCATCAGACTTCGGAGCACTGTTGCCACATGCCTTACCTTCCATGACTGAGGATCCATCAAGGAGTCCACCATCTGCACTCAATCCTTTCAACCACTTCCTCATGAACAACACAATAAAAAGGACCACTGTAATGGAAGCTGTCTGGGCTTCCATTGCAGAACTTTGTTATTCTATGCAAGCTGTTTGGCATTGAATGGAAGCTGCAATGATTGCAGTACAAGCTGCGATATCAGTCATCAGACGCTGCATGATGTCGGGCTCCACAGGTCGTTGGATGGAATTAGCCAGCCTCTCCATGCTGGAGAGGATGTGGTCCAGGGTCTGCGTCAACCCACGGGCCTAGCTGAAGGTGAACTCCTCCATTCCATTAGCCACGATCTGTAAGCTTTCAGGCAGGCTGTCCATTGCACCAAGCATTTGGTTTGTCAAATCCATCAGCCTTCTTCTGAAGCTGGGCCCTGCAAGGTCCTCATCTGACTCCTCTACAGCAGAACTAGTATGCGACCTTGCCCCCTGGCAAGGTGGCACCTGTGGTGTCCCTTCCACCTGGCGTGCCTGCTGCCTGCTATGTCCCAATGTGAGGATCAGTGTTCTACACTCCCCCCTAAGTCATGTGTGATGTGATGCTTGTCTTTGAGCTCGTGCCTGCAACAGTGGTAACGATTAAGGCAGAGCCATCTTCCTCGCTCTCCTCCTCCTCCTCCTCCTCTTCCTCTGTGGGGTGAGGGGGATCTTGATCCTGGGAGCCTACAATGATAAAGTTTAGAAGGATTAGGGTGCAATGCATGTGGCCACTGTAGGAGGATGTGTGTGATGATGGAACTTGTGAGTGAGGATAGGTTTGGGGGATTAGGGATTAGGAATAATTGTGGATATGTAATGAAGCTGGTGTGGCCACATACACCTAGGTGATCTGCCCCCTGCTCTGCATGTGGCCACGGTGTCTGCCACTCCCCTCCCGATCACCACCAGTACTGCCTCCTCAATGGAGTGATCTCATGGAGTCGTGCTTCCCCTCACCCGGTCAGGACCTGCTGGCAACTGTTATGTATTATCTTGTCCTGGAAGCGAAAGAGTGGTAATTATAAATTGAGTGTATTTTCAGGAAAGATTGTGTGTGATGCCTCACATGGTTGAAGAGCTCTGAGGTGTGAGTTGTGCCTGTGAAGGATGCAATCGTGTGGGTTGTGTGAATGTCAGTGCATAGTTAGATGATGGATGCAGTGTTTTGAGATTGTGGAGCTAGTGGTGGTGCAGTTATTGAGCAGCGTGTTTGTGAGATGGATACCTTGCCTTGACCACTCATGTCAAGTTGTTCAATTTCTTGTGGCACTGGAGCCATGTCTTGGGGCAGGGCTGCTGGTTGTTACCTCCTGGGTGATCTCCTCCCACATCCGTCGCATTAGCTGCCTCTGGCCTTCATCCCCCCACCCCCCCCCCCCCCCCACGGGTACAGGACATCCCTCCTCTTCTGGTCCTCCTCCACCAGAACCTCCAGTGCTGCATCTGAGAACCAATGTGCCTTCTCCCTCAGTCCCTGAGCCATCCTCAAGTGTTGCGTTATATGTCAGCCAGCACACTGCACACCTTCAGTGGAAGTGGGTGCACGGAGGCCACGAAAATTGCTTCTAATTAACGATTGAGTGCTAAACCTGCAGATGTCTGTATTAGTGCCTTCAGGCATGTTATATTTATAGTAATCACCAATTAGCCCCAAAATTGTAGGCTAAAACCAGACTTTCAAACAGACGTGTCTTAGTAGCACAGCAAGCACTTAGCACCTGTTTTTCACCCTTTCACCAAAATAACCCCCTCAATGTATTTTCAGTTGAACCAGTAAGCGTTCCATTAGTGCTGAGCCATTAGTCAACTTTCTTCTTTCGCATTGATTACGAATTTAAATCACTGTAGCCAGAAATTACACTGCATGATATTATTGTACAGTATTAATGCATTTGTATCAAAATCCTATGTCCATTATTTTAACAGAAATGCAATTCATTTAAAATGTTAAAATAACTGACTGAGGAATTTGATACGAATGAAGCAATTGTATGTCCCACAATATCATCTTCAGATGTGCTTTTCTTTTTTAATTGGCTATTTTCCCCTTTGGTTGTGCCTTTATTATTCACCAATCTTACTACACAAAATCTTTCTCTCCAATCACATTCCACTCAAAAACATTCTACACGATCACTGTTACAGTGGTGCTTTTAAAACACTGTTTCTGTGTCAATGGCTGTACCAGAGTCCCTTTGAGTGTGCATCAGTCTTAAAAACAGGGAATGTACATCTTAGGTTGTGTAATTCAGTTACCTTATATGGCAGAAATACTGGAACAAGAAGTTACATAGGATGCCCAGCACATTTCTTATTAGTCCGAAAGGTGGAAAATATCAAATGGGAGACCCACTTCATCTAGGCAAAAACTACTGCTTGAATTTATTAGCGATTAGATGATTTATAGATGTAAATATACAAGGACCAAGGCCCTGAAATTCTGTGGGGCTGCTACCACTCTCCTGCCATAACTCTAGCGGAAGATCAGCAGAACCCTGTAATGATATCAGCAAATAGTGATGTTATTTGCCTGTTTGATTATGATGCCTTAGCAGCATGATTGCAGGTATTGATTGCTTGTGCCTGACCAGCAGAGGGCATGTGACCGAGAGAAGCAAGGCAGTTAGTTTAGTTTTGGTTTCGTTCTAGATGCATCACAGCATCGTGTCTCCTGTAAAAGCTGTATAAAAGAGTTGAACAGACTTTAGATTAAAACTCATTCTCTTTCATAAATGTCTCATCATTGAACCCACAAAGAAATCAATACAAACCCTAGGGGAATTATGAAAAACACCCATTTCTGCTGTTTCCCACTGATATCCTACCAGAGTTGCAGAGGGAGAGTAGTAGAACTCCATCAAATTGTAGGGCAAGCTACTTCACAATAGAAGTAGTAATTCATAATATACAACCAAATGGCTGCTTAAATTGTTCGCTCAACCCCCAGCAAACTCTTACAATGACCCATTCTCTTGTTGTAAAATTAAATGACAATATCATGAAGAAGTTCTCATTGAATGACTGTCGGGACTGTATCACCAGCCCATTATCACAGATAGCCACCAGATATTATCAACATGGAACAACAACAATCCATTCTACACAATCTCATTGTAACATATAAAATTGGTCTAAGCACATCCAGCAAAAAAAAACTCATGAGAGTTTCCTTGGTAGTTTCTCACCCAACCCATTTTATACCCCTAGAAATAAAATCACATAACAAATAAAAAATTCACCCAAAATAATCACAGATGTACAAATAAATGTTGTTTCAATAACTTTCCTTTCTCTTCCACAAACAACACAATGCAAGCTGCCAGACCTTTAAACATCCTGGGCTGATTGGGCTCTGGATAAATTCCCCCTCCCCGCCAACTTAATCACCTGATTTCTCATGTACAGAGGTCCTAATGTAAGCAGGCAAACAAACAAACATGCATAGGACCCCATCTCCAACGTGAAAGACTGCAGAATAAATGTCTTTACTGCCTGGGCATTAAGCATCCCCTGTACGCAGTGCAGAGAGAAAGATCAGGTGGGGAGGATTGCATGCCATGAACAGAGCCTGCCTGAATTTCCTTGCTTTTAATTTAATGGAAGGAAGATCAGACAGGCTTCATCGTGGGCATGCAACCCTCCCCCACCCGACTTTCCTCTCTACACTCCACCCGGGTGATTCAGTATAGATGAAAATCTAATCCTACGGTTTCCAAGGACACAAGTCGGCACAGTGTCCTTGATACGCTAAGCAATCAGCAGAGATTGGCAAGTCTGGGATGAGAAGTCCCAGCAGAGGCACAACCTGGATGGAAGGAAAAATCTGGACATGTGAGTAGTTTACATACTTCAACCATTTAACTTGCAGTTGCTGATATCAGTTGTCAGTGTGTCAGTGTGTCAGTCCATGGCTCAGTTCAATCTTTCACTAAAACCCCTAATGGCCTTGATCAGTGTGTGTGCCTCTACTGATACTGATACTGACAGAAAAAGCAACAGAAGGAATGAGAGCTTACCCTCAACACTGTCCCCACAGGGATAAATAACAAGAAAGAAAAACAATACCAAGAGAAAGAAATATATTAAAAGAGAAAAGAGAGCGTGATAGAAAAACTGAGGGAAAGAAGTACTAAGGAGAAGAGCAAAATAAATAAGAGTAGTAAGATAATTAAATACTTTAAAAATTACTGAAAAATAACTATTATAAAATAGAAAAAACTATTGAAAAATAAATTGACATATATAATTATTGAGAAACAGAAAGAATTTCAATCTAGATTGAGAAACAAAGAGGCAGTATGAAACAAAGAGAAAATCAGGAGAGAAGGCGGATAGAGCGATTTAAAAAAAATAAACCCATCAGTACTAATATGTATAGCTGGATGGATCCAAGGCACTATTAAAAGTTTTTAGGGAGGCCTGCTTGAGAATCACTGATAACACCACCAACAACCCAATATCCAAATATGCTGGAGTTTGTCTCTGTTGCATGAATCCCAGTTTCACTTACTTGAATAATGGGGAATAGGATAAAAAGAGAAACAGATGATGCCAGAGGAGGGAATGGAGGAGAAATATCCCTTTTGAGGGGAGGGTGTAAGGGGACTAAGGGAGAGGGAGAAAAAACGATTTGGCAATGCAGAACAGATTGAGAGACACTATTCAGGAAAGAGAGAGATTCTGCTGGATGGGAGTTGGGAGAGACAAGAAAACAGGAAAGATATTTTGTTGGACAGAGAAAGAGATTATGGGGAAAAATTGGGTTATGCGCAAATCTCCTAGCGCCCGGGCGCGGCGCCGCTAACGCCTCCCATGAAATTCAATGCCCCGCTTGCGCCCAGGCCGCAAACTTCCCTTGCACCGCTACTTCAAGGGCAGGTGTCGGGCGGCCATTTTTATTTTGGCCGACTGCCAGCACCTGCCCCCTTTCCCTTTTTTATGCAGGGTACTGGCCACGATCACTCAGCCCTGGCACTCCTCTTGAGTGCCGGGCTGCTTTCACGCACCCCGCTCCGCAGTTGTCCAGCAGGGCCCCGGTGCGTGCAGCGCTAGGCCCCTCCCCGGGGAGGAGGCCTGCAATGACGCAACGCTACGTGCAGCTGCATGTGTAGCGGTTGCACGTAAAGCTGCGAACTTCAGTAGTAGTGCCCCAAGAAGGAGGTGGAGAGCTTCCAGTAGTGTCCCACCTCCTGCTTGGGGCACTACTACTGAATTTATGGCAGAGGGGTGCTAACTTTTTCAGGGCACTAAAATTAGCACCCTGGCGACATTAGCGCCCCAAAAGGGGCGCCGCCCAATTTTCCCCCCCATGTTTTTCATGAATAAAATGGGCGCAAAGCATATCAATTTAGCTATGGGACAGCATGAGCACAATCTGTGCAAGCATCTGGCCCATTTTTAGGTGTCCTGGTAAAATGCCTAAAACAGGCATTCGGCCCCGTGAATATGTAAATTAGAGGCTTATCGCCTGTTAAAGGACCCCTTTTCCCAGCTCCACAGCAAAACCATTGCCAGTCCCCACTTGGTCCTCTCCTGATCGCCTCCCCCTTTCTCCCGATCAGCCTGGGGACACGCAGTAAGGAATCTGTAGCTCGTCAGTCAAATTTAAATGAGGCACAAGGCCCAATTTTGATCGGGCCTCAGGTATTGCGCCAGCCCTGTGATGTTCATGTCTGGCATGATATTGGAGAGCTGGATTCGTTATATCTGCTTGTTTTTTTTCTCCCACTGAGATAAAGTCCTTCAATGGGCATGAGTTCCAAAATGAAACAAAAGCCTAAAATAAATAACAACAGAAAATGCTGGAAAAACTCAGCAGGCCAGGCAACATCCGTGGAGAGAAAATGGAGTCAACGTTTCGGGTAAAATAAATGTCACCATGGAGACAGAAAGACACATATTATGGAGAAAAAGGAAAATACTGCAGTTGCTAAAAATCTGAAACAAAAACAGAGAATACTGGAAACACTCAGCAGATAGAGAGAGCAAAAGTCAACGGTTCGGGTATGGATTCAGATTTTTCCACTTCCTCCTTTCCCTTGTTCTGTTCCTTTATTAAATGCTGTTCTTCTGTAATATTTTACAGTTCTGAGGAAGGGCCTATACCCGAAACATCGACTTTTGTTCTCTCCTCGGATGCTCCCTGACCTGCTAACTGTTTCCAGCATTTTCTGTTCTTTTATACATATTACTAGCTGAAGTGCCCGGCGGTGCCGAGCGTCTTTTGAGGGCATGTTGTTGTTGGAAGAGAGAGAGAGAGTGCGACTGGGGTGGGGGGGGAGAGAGAGAGAGCGCGACTGGGGGGGAAGAGAGAGAGCGACTGGGGGGGGGAAGAGAGAGAGCGACTGGGGGGGAAGAGAGAGAGCGACTGGGGGGGAAGAGAGAGAGCGACTGTGGGGGGAAGAGAGAGAGCGACTGGGGGGAAAGAGAGAGAGTGACTGGGGGGAAGAGAGCGAGCGACTGGGGGGGAAGCGAGCGAGCGACTGGGGGGGAAGAGAGCGAGCGACTGGGGGGGAAGAGAGTGAGCGACTGGGGGGAAGAAAGAGAGCGACTGGGGGGGAAGAGAGAGAGCGATGGGGGGAAGAGAGAGAGCGACTGGGGGGTAAGAGAGAGAGCGACTGGGGGGGAAGAGAGAGTGCGACTGGGGGGAACTTGGCCCGATGGACCCCTGCGAAGGAAGGAAGAAGGTAAGCTCTCCCTCCCTGTCCCACCCCCTCACTCTTTCCCTCCCTGTCCCACCCCCTCACTCTTTCCCTCCCTGTCCCACCCCCTCACTCTTTCCCTCCCTGTCCCACCCCCTCACTCTTTCCCTCCCTGTCCCACCCCCTCACTCTTTCCCTCCCTCACCCTCTCCCTCCCTCCCCATCTCTCCCTGCTTTACTCTCCCTCCCCCTCTCCTCACGCTCTCCCTCCCTCACCCTCTCTCTCTCTCCTCCTGTCTCTCCCTGCTTTACTCTCTCTCCCTCCCTGTGGTGATTATTCCTTGTTTAGTAAAAGTATTGTGATTGGTTGTTTGTTAACTGCCTTGGGATATATGTTGTAATCTCATTGGTAGTTGATATCACATGATGTATGGTGGCCACCTTAAATTCAGTTCTTTTCCAGCTTTGGTTGGGACTGGATGTGGAAAGATGTGCTGCAGATTTTAAAGTTAATAAAGCCTAGCTTTGGAAGGCAAATCTATTCTTTATTTCAATTTATTAACTTTATGTTAGAATGGAGCGATATCTTCAACCAGAACGATTCAAGGCTGACCCCAATTCTGCTGGAGTGGATGATAAATGGAAACATTGGTATTGTACATTTAAAAACTTTTTGGGCGTGTTGGATCAAGAGTCTCTAAATAAGCTGAATATGCTGATCAACTACATTGCTCCGGATGTATATAAATATATTTTGGACTGTAAAACTTATGAAGTGGCTATTTCTACATTGGAAAAGATTTTTGTTAAACCAAAGAATGAGGTATTTGCACGTCACCTTCTATCTGCCCGTAGGCAGCAGGTGGGAGAATCTTTGGATACTTATTTACAAGCACTTCGGTGCCTTAGTGTTAACTGTAATTATAAGGCCGTGACTGCTGAAGAATATAAGGAAGAATCGGTACAGGATGCTTTTATTAATGGATTACTGTCTAGATCAATTCGTCAGCGGTTGTTAGAAAATAAGACATTGGATCTTAAAAGTGCTTTTGAGCAAGCTTCTACATTAGATGTGGCTCAGAGAAGTTCGGATTCTTATGCTCTTTTTAATCGGCCTGCGACTATGGTTTCGGCAGTTTCGGATGAAAAGGAATTATGTGGACTTAATGGGAGTGGTTTACTAGATTCTGAAACAGTTTCTACTTCGGCGGCTGTTGCCTCTAGGATTCAGAAGTGTTATTTTTGTGGGAATATCTGGCACCCTCGTCTGAAGTGTCCTGCTCGGGAGGCTGTGTGTAGTAAATGCGGCAAGAGAGGTCATTATGCACGCGTGTGCAAATCATCAGCTTCAATTACCTCCTCCTCTCCTGGTGTGGGAGGGCCCTCCTCTACCACCTCCTCCTCTGTGACTATTCAGCCTTTAGATAGGGCATTTATTGCATCAATTTCTGCTGCATTTGCTCATGGCCTAAACAAAGCTATAGTTACGGCTCAAGTTAATGGGTTGGAAGTGAAGGCCCTTATAGATACGGGCAGTACTGAGAGTTTTATAAGTCTTCAGTTTGCGAAGGAGAAGCATTTGAAAATTTCGCCTGTTACGTATCAGGTGTGTATGACTCAGACGACCCTTACTTCACAAATAGCTGGTTGTTGCTTTGTGAAAATGATTCTTCTAGGTAATACGTATACTGATATACGCCTATCTGTTTTGCCTAATCTCTGTGTGGCTATTTTGATTGGACATGATGTGCTTCAGTTACACGAGTCTCTTAGTCTTTCATTTGGAGGGACTAAGCCACCTTTATCTATTTGTGGATTAACCTCTTTATCCATTTCTCCATTATCACTTTTTTCCAATTTGATGCCGGATTGTAAGCCAATTGCTACCAAGTCAAGAAGATATAGTAGTCAGGATAGAGAATTTATTAATTCTGAAGTTCAACGTCTCTTATTGGAAGGAATCATTGAACCTAGTTGTTCGCCTTGGCGAGCACAGGTAGTTGTCACGACTAACGAGAGACACAAGAAACGAATGGTGATAGACTATTCCCAAACGATTAATAGGTATACTCAATTAGATGCGTACCCTTTGCCTAAGATTGATGAGCTTATCAATAAAGTATCTCAGTATAAGGTTTTTAGCACTATTGACTTAAAGAGTGCTTATCATCAGATTCCTATTGTTAAGAAGGATCAACCATATACGGCCTTTGAGGCTGGTGGAAAGCTGTATCAGTTTTGCCAAATACCATTTGGTGTTACTAATGGTGTTGCTTGTTTTCAACGGGCAATGGATGCTTTTATAAGTGATAACTCCCTCTCTGACACCTTTTCATACTTAGATGACATCACAGTGTGTGGCAAATCAAGGGTGGAGCATGATTCTAATTTAAAAAGATTCCTTCAAGCTGCGGAAAAAGTTGGTTTAACTTTTAATAAAGAGAAATGTATCTTTTCGACTACTGAGGTAAATCTATTGGGGTATATTATCTCGGGAAACAAGATTAAACCAGATCCAGAACGTCTGCGACCATTGATTGATTTACCTTGTCCTACTAATTCTAAGGCTTTGCAACGAGTTGTTGGACTGTTTTCTTATTATTCTAATTGGATTGCAAATTTTTCACGGAAGTTCCAGCCTCTTATTCGTGTTACGACATATCCTCTATCATGGGAGGCCAGGACATGTTTTGAGAATTTTAAAAAGGATATTTTAGGAGCAGTTGTGCATTCTATTGATGAGCAGGTTCCTTTTGTGATTGAGACGGATGCTTCTGATTTTGCAATTGGGGCTACTCTGAACCAAAATGGAAGACCTGTGGCCTTTTTCTCATGTACTTTGAACAATAGTGAAAAAAGACATTCTTCAATAGAGAAAGAGGCATACGCAATAGTAGAAGCATTGCGTAAATGGAGACATTATTTATCGGGGCGACATTTCACGTTGGTAACTGATCAAAAATCTGTGTCCTTTATGTTTGATGTTAAACATTTTGGAAAGATCAAAAATGATAAAATAATGAGATGGAGGATTGAGTTGGCATGTTACCATTTTGACATAGTTTATCGTCCGGGGAAGGATAATGTTGCTGCTGATGCACTGTCGAGGGCTTATTGTTCTGTGATTCATGGAGATACGCTTATTAATCTTCACAATGCCTTATGTCATCCTGGGGTTACGAGGATGATACACTTCGTACGCAGTAAGAATTTGCCCTTTTCAGTTGAAGACGTCAAGCGGATGACTTCATCATGTTCTATCTGCGCTCGGTGTAAACCGAATTTCTTTAAGCCTCAACGAGCTCATCTTATAAAGGCTACTTCTCCTTTTGAACGTTTGAGTGTCGATTTTAAGGGGCCTCTTCCTTCAACTACTCAAAACCGATATATTTTTACTGTTGTGGATGAGTTTTCAAGGCTCCCGTTTGCTTTTCCTTGTGCAGATGTATCAGCTGCTACAGTTATCAAATGTCTGACTCAACTTTTTGTCATCTTTGGGATGCCTGCGTATATCCATTCGGATCAGGGAAGTTCTTTTATGTCTTCCCAGTTGAAGGAATACCTTCAGAGTCGGGGAATTTCTACTAGTAGAACTATCCCGTATAATCCCCAGGGTAATGGACAGTGCGAACGATACAATGGGGTGATCTGGAAGGCAGTTATGTTGGCTTTGACATCCCGGAACCTTAAGAATACACAGTGGGAAATGGTACTGCCTGATGCCCTGCATTCCATTAGATCATTGCTTTCAACGGCTACTAATGTGACCCCCCATGAAAGGCTCTTTAACTATCCGCGGAGATCTACTATGGGATATTCGGTACCTTCATGGCTTACTATGCAGGGACCTGTGCTGCTTCGACGCCATGTTAGATTGTCAAAATATGATCCTTTAGTGGAGGAGGTGGAGCTGTTGGAGGCAAATTCCCAATATGCTCATATTCGATTCCAAGATGGGAAAGAAAGTACCGTTTCAATTAAAGACTTGGCTCCTTGTGGTGGCCAGCCCTCTTCTGAGGATATTAACAATAGTCATGATTTAGATAATGTGGATGCTGTTACAGATACTACGAATGTCTCCAATCCGATTGCAGATAATTATACTTCTATTAGTCAGCCCTTGATGGATGTTTATGACCGTCCCAGTTTACCTTCTGATGGGATTTCTAATCCGGAAACCGTTGAAAATTGGGATATGGATAGCCTTCCTGCTGAAGATACTTCTGTGCCTTCTGGTGTGGGAGGGCAAGGAATTTCACCAAGGTTAAAAAGGTCGACACGAACAAGATATCTGGTCGACCGATTGAAAATGGACTTTTAAATTGATAGTAATGTTTTAAAATTGTTGAAATATTATATTATATTGTTTTAGTTGAGAGATACTTAATACTTATGTGCAATGTTATTATTTGTTGTTGTTCACTTAGTATTGTGTCATGTAAACAGTTTTACTCTTGTTGTACATAGATTTAGTTGTAAATAATTAATTATAAATTGTAAAGGTTATTTAGGTTGTGTATATTTTAAAAGGAGGGGTGAATGTGGTGATTATTCCTTGTTTAGTAAAAGTATTGTGATTGGTTGTTTGTTAACTGCCTTGGGATATATGTTGTAATCTCATTGGTAGTTGATGTCACATGATGTCTGGTAGCCACCTTAAATTCAGTTCTTTTCCAGCTTTGGTTGGGACTGGATGTGGAAAGATGTGCTGCAGATTTTAAAGTTAATAAAGCCTAGCTTTGGAAGGCAAATCTATTCTTTATTTCACTCCCCCCCTCCCCCTCTCCCTCCCCTCCCCCCACCCCCTCTCCCTCCCCCACCCCCTCTCCCTCCCCTCCCCCCACCCCCTCTCTCTCCCCTCCCCCCACAGTCTGTCTCTCCCCTCCCCCCACCCTCTCTCTCTCCCCTCCCCCCACCCTCTCTCTCCCCTCCCCCACCCTCTCTCTCTCCCCTCCCCCCACCCTCTCTCTCTCGTCTCCCCCCACCCTCTCTCTCTCCCCTCCCCCCACCCTCTCTCTCTCCCCTCCCCCCACCCTCTCTCTCTCTCCCCTCCCCCCACTCTCTCTCGCTCCCCTCCCCCCACCCTCTCTCTCTCCCCTCCCCCCACCCTCTCTCTCTCTCCCCTCACCCTCTCTCTCTCCCCTCCCCCTCTCTCTCTCCCCTCCCCCACCCTCTCTCTCTCCCCTCCCCCCACCCTCTCTCTCTCCCCTCCCCCCACCCTCTCTCTCTCCCCTCCCCCCACCCTCTCTCTCTCCCCTACCCCCACCCTCTCTCTCTTCCCTCCCCCCACCCTCTCCCTCTTCCCTCCCCCCACCCTCTCTCTCTTCCCTCCCCCCACCCTCTCTCTCTTCCCTCCCCCCACCCTCTCTCTCTTCCCTCCCCCCACCCTCTCTCTCTTCCCTCTCCCTCCCTGCCCCTCTCCCTCTCCTCCCTCCCTATTTCTCTGTCTCTCTGACGTCTGTTCCCCTCTGTCGCTCTCAGTTTTTCTTCTGCCGTGGTGCCCGATTTGCTACTCCAGGCCCCGACGTCCGCCCGCTCTCCGGGGCAAGGTAAGAGCCGGGCTCCGGCCCCACACCGCCAGGGATCAGCACCCGAGGAACCCGCCCAATGTGAACGAAGACCCTCCTTACCTGTCACGGAGTTGAAGTTTCCGAATGCGGCGTGCGCCGGGCCTCTTCCCCCGCGCATTCAGGAGGTGCGGGGAAGAGAGACAGACTTGGGGGGGGGCGAGTTAGATGCCGCCGCGCACCTGCTCCACGGAGCTCCGTGCCACCACCGCCGCACCAGCGTTTACTAAGATGGCGGCGGTAGCGGCGCTCGGCTGAGGCCCGCCCCTCCAGCCTTCACAAAGATGGCGGCGATCGGGGGCCGCTTGTTGACTGGGGCCGGGAGGTGCCTAGCTCGGGCGTGGGTGCGGAGGAGAGGCCGAGGCTTCGAGGCCTACCTGGAAAAACGGGGAAAGGTAGGAAAATTAATGAGATTAGATAAGTTTATTACTTTCTAAATCTTTTTTTTTTAAAACAATATGGCCTAGAAATTCAGTTGGTTGCGCCAGCCGTTAGCGCCTTAGGAGGAGTAGATGTCAGGCGCTAGGCGGGTAGCGCCCGGGCGCAGCGCGATCTGCACCTCGCCCCAACTTCACTCAAGATTTAGCGGCGGCGCAATGTCTTTGCGCGCGCTCAGCTGCGCGCGCAGATCATGACGTCATTTCCTCGTGCAACGCCCTTTGTGCGCCCCCAACCGGAACTTCAGTGGCAATGCCCCGTTGTGCGCCTGGCGCCCCTAGCGACTGTTAGAGTGGAACGGTGCTCAGCCGATGCGGGGCACGGGGGGCGCAAATTAAAGGGCACTCCTCCTGCAATATAAAAGGCTGCCATTTCGCAGCACACCTTCTTGCGAAACGGATCTTTGGAGAGAGACCAAGGCAGATAGCTTTCTGCTTTGGCCCAACACTCGGACAGGTACTTCTGGCTTCAGGCCACAGCTTTCCACTAGTCTTTGCCTTCATTGACATCTCATTGTTTGCCAGCATATTATGGGGGCTGCAATGGGTGTCAACGCTGGCTTTCTCAATTACACCCAAAGGGCTCACAGACGCCGTGAGAGAGTGGCAGCCCTGGCTAGACGGAGAGGGGGGCAACAGGCGTCGGCAAAGGAGGCCTTACCCACCCAGGGTATACCGCCAGCAGTTCTCCTATCTCAACATGTCTGACGAGCAGTGTGTTCGGAGGCTGCGATTCAGAAGGGAGGTGGTCACAGAGATCTGCCAGCTGCTTGGCGGTGATCTGCAGCCACAGCTGAGGAGCAGGACGTCTCTGTCGGTGGCAGTGAAGGTGACGGTGGCTCTCAACTTCTATGCCACCGGCTCCTTCCAATCTGCTACTGGGGACATTGCCAACATCTCCCAGTTCGCCGTGCATTGCTGCATCCGCCAGGTGACCAATGCCCTTTTCAAAAGGAGACGTCAGTTCATCTCCTTCTCCATGGCCCTTGCCAAGCAGCAACAGCATGCAATGGGCTTTGCAGCATTCGCGGGCTTCCCCATGGTGCAGGGCACCATTGACTGCACGCATGTGGCTTTGCGGGCACCTCTGGAGAATGCCGAGGATTACCGCAACCGGAAGGGCTACCATTCGCTGAACGTCCAGCTGGTGTGTGACCACAGGCAGCTCATCCTAGCTGTGAATGCTCGCTTTCCAGGCAGCAGCCACGATGCCTTCATCCTGCGCCAGACTTCTGTGGCAGACATGTTCCAGGCACAGCCTCACCCACGAGGATGGCTTATCGGGGACAAAGGCTATCCTTTGTGTACCTGGCTGATGACCCCGCTCCATGCGCCCAGCATCCCTGCTGAAGAGGGATACAACGAGAGCCATCAAGCGACCAGGAACATCATCGAACAAACAATCGGCGTCCTGAAGCAACGGTTCCGCTGTCTGGATCATTCCGGTGGAGCCCTCCAGTATTCGCCGGAGCGAGTCTCCCATTTCGTGGTCGTTTGCTGCATGCTGCACAACCTGGCTATCCGCAGGACTCAGCCACTGCCACCACAGATTGGAGGACCACCTGAGGAGGAGGAGCAGGAGGAGGAGGAGGAGGACCAGCACAGGAGGGAGGCAGAAAGTGCAAGGGCCGCCCGTCGCCGGCTTATTGAACGTCGGTTCTAGGCCCCCTCTCAGGGACTGGCTTGTGCCAATGTCAGCAGATGAATGTAGCCGCTCCACAAGCCCTCAGCCGAGCAGGGCAACCAGGACTTAACCAAAAAACCATGCACACTGCAATTTAACAACAATAATTTATTGAAAACCTCTGCCCTTCCCACATTACATGCTCATGTGGAGAAGCCCCCTCCAAAAACACAAAACTACCAGTCTCGGCCTTACAAAAAGAAAGAAAGACACCAGTCTCAGCCTTACACAAAGAAAGAAAGACACCAGTCTCGGCCTTACACAAAGAAAGAAAGACACCAGTCTCGGCCTTACAGAAAAACAACTGCACCAGTGTCGGCCTTACACAAAAACAACTGCACCAGTGTCGGCCTTACAACAAGCACTAGGCATTTGTGCATACCTCTACTTTTTGCCCTGCGAGGGCGATGCCTTGCGCATCCTTGCCTGGCCCCTGCCCGCCCTGCTGCTCCTCCTCAATGGGAGCCCAGTGGCTGCAACAAGGCTGGGGGAAGGCTGCTGAGGGGCATATGGCGAGACGGCAGATGCCCTTGGGGGTCTGCCTGCACCAGCTCTGGCCTTGGAGTGTCCGGCTGCTGACTGCTCCAACTCTGGCTGGGCGGCAGCAGTCTGTCCAGCAGCTCGTGGCAGCTGCAATGGCGGAGTGGCAGTGTCGGCTGCAGGAATGGTGGCAACCTGGCAGATCGCAGGTGCTCGCTGGTCGCCTGAGACTTTGGCACTCGCACGGGCCAGCACTGCAGCATGCGCAGCAAACAGCTGAAGAACAGACTGCTGGGCTGCTGCTGCGCGGCGAGTGCCCTGGCGATGCCTGGCTGATCCAGCGAGGGTGGCAGCAGTTAGTGCCCGTGTGGCCCTGGTCTGTGTCCACATGACATCAGCCAGTGAATGGACGGCACGACTGAGCACTTGGCTAGAAGCCGACTGTGCTGCCGCGAAGTCCTGCAGACTCCTGGCCTGTGCTGCACTGAATAGTTCCAGACTCCTGGCCTGTGCTGCACTGAATTGTTGCAGACTCCTGGCCTGTGCTGCTCCGAATTTCTGCACACTCCTTGACAGACACTCAATGGAGTCAGGCAGCCTTGCCACTGCAGCCATGAGCTCAGTGTGCCTGCGCTCAGCCTGGATGGCCATTTCCTCTAGGAGGCGCACCTCCTCTGCGCTGACCGTCGCAGGGCTGGAGGCCGCACTCACCCTCTGGGGAGAAGTCCGCTGAGCTTCCCCACCCCTCCCGCGTTGCTGCAGGCCGCTGGGCCCCGGAGCTTCACTCTCCTCCGACCCTTCCCCCCGGCTCCCCTCCAGGGAAGACGTGTCCCCTACATCGCCATGGGCTGGCGCGGCTGAGGGTGGCACTGATGGGCCGGCTTCCTCTTCCTCCTCCTCGTCTTCCGAAGGGCTGACAGTGGCAGCTTGAGGGCCCGCCTCCTCACCTGGCGATTCACCATCTGAAAGCAGGAAGGCACAAGAGTAGCTTTAGAGTGAGGACAGGGCGGCAGCGAGGGAGGCATGAGTGGTGCCATTCACTGCATTGGTCGGACAGTGGCAAAGGATGCTGATCTGATGCGCAAGTGGAACGAGAGCGGTCCAAAAGGTGATGCCCTTACCATTGGTGCCCAGAACAGGGTCGGCATCTCCACTGGCGACGGGGCCAATCAGCCGGCCTCCCATAATGCGCTCCACACGTTGGTCGAGGTCGGAGAGCTCTTTGAGGTCAGGACAGCCTCCGCCGGTCTTAGTTCGGTTGCGTCGGTTGTGCGCAACCTTGGCCTGCAAGAGAAAGGACAGCCTCTAAGTACAGTGTGTAGCCCTGATCTTGTCTGCACTGCCTCCCATGGTCGAATAGCTTGGACAGTGTGTAGCCCTGATCTTGTCTGCAATGCCTCCCATGGTCGAATAGCTTGTACAGTGTGTAAAGTGCTGAATGTGCAATTGATTTTCATGCCAGTCCCATAGCTGCTGGATGAGGGCTGGCCATTAGGGCTTTCAGGTCCCTTTGCCCATAATGTGAGGTGCACATGCAAGGGTGAGGAGGACACTGGAAAAGGTACTCACCCTGACAACCCGAGTGAGGTCGTTGAACTTCTTCCGGCATTGCACAGGAGTCCTGGCAACCACGCTGTTGGAAGACACCCTGTTGGAGACCTCCCTCCAGGCTTTCCGGTAGGCGCTGGGCAGCGGCCTCTTGCCACCTTCTGGGAACAAAACATGGTGCCTGCGCTCCACTCCGCCAACCAGCACCCTCAGGTCTCCGTTGCTGAAGTGCTGCGCTCTCTCCCTGGCCTTCTCCATAGTCCTGGGCATTGTACAGGTGAAGCTGAAGTGGTCAGGCCTAGGTTGAGGGCTGCAGTGTGCAGGGCGTGGCAGGCAAACAAATCCACCCTCCCCCTTTAAGAGATGACCGGCGGCAGAGTGTCTGCCGTCAATCAACAACTCGCCGCACCTGCGCTGCGCCCGGCCTCGGGGGTATCGCTCAGCACCGCGGGCTTAGCGCCTAAAGATAGTCGTGCATCGCCTGTTTTAGCGCAGCAGCAACCTCTTGGGGCGATGCGACTGAATATCGGCGAAGGGGGCGCGACTTTGCGCCGGGCGCAAACTTTAGCGGCCGCCCGACTTTACCGCCCCAAAAGTGGCTATACTGAATTTCTAGGCCTATGTGTTTTAAAAGCAACGTTTTTTTTAAAGACGCAGAAAGCGGGAAAAAGAAAGGAAAAGTTTGGAATCAAGATGGCGGCGACTCACCTCGGTTCAGAACGATAAGGCCCGCCCACACATGCACCAATTGGTCGACCGTCAGGTCACCAAAGCGTAGGATTGGTCAATCGCCCCGTCACTCGACCATAGGAGGGCCCGGCCGCACGCGCCAGCAACCCGGCGTACGATTGGTCGACCTCGAGGTCACTCTGTCGCTAATGAGTGGATAATGAGATGCTAATAAGCAGAATGTTGAAGGTTTTTCGGATACCGCGGGCGCAATTTTTGTCTGGCCGAAACGTAAATACACTTACCATCGTTTTGGAACGGTGAGCTTTCTTTCGACGTAACGCACGCGTAGGCACACTCTGTAACTTTCGAGCGCATAGCCGGACAGACGCACACCCGAGGACAGACAGAAGGACAGACAGAAGGACAGACAGACAGAAAGAACGATCCGTTTATATATATAGACTAGCTGGAGTGCCCGGCGGTGCCGAGGCTTTTTCGAGGACATGTTGGAAGAGAGAGAGAGAGCGACTGGCGGGGGGGGAAAGAGAGCGAGCGACTGTGGGGGGGGGGAAGAGAGCGAGCAACTGTGGAGGGGGAAGAGAGCGAGTGACTGTGGGGGGGGAAGAGAGCGAGCGACTGTGGGGGGGGAAGAGAGCGAGCGACTGTGGGGGGGAAGAGAGCGAGTGACTGTGGGGGGGAAGAGAGCGAGGGAGAGAGGGGGGGAAGAGGCTGAGGGAGAAGGGGGGGATCAAGGGAGGGGGTCGAGAGAGAGGGGGGGGCGAGGGAGGGGGGGCGAGGGAGAGGGGGGGCGAGGGAGAGAGGGGGGGCGAGGGGGGGCGAGGGAGAGAGGGGGGCGAGGGAGAGAGGGTGGGCGAGGGGGGGCGAGGGAGAGAGGGTGGGCGAGGGGGGGCGAGGGAGAGAGTGGGGGCGAGGGAGAGAGGGGGGGCGAGGGAGAGAGGGGGGCGAGGGAGAGGGGGGGGCGAGGGAGAGAGGGGGGCGCGGGAGAGGGGGGGGGCGCCGGGGGGGGGGTCGCCGGGGGGAGGGAGAGAGAGAGAGAGAGAGAAAGAGAGAAGGGGGGGAGAGAGTGAGAAGGGGGGGAGAGAGTGAGAAGGGGGGGAGGAGGAGGAGGGAGAGTGGGAGGAGGGGAGGAGTGTTTTGAGGGGGTCAGCGAAAGAGCAAAAAAAAAAATTTTCAAAAACGGGTGTTAAGAAGGTGGGAGGCCATCTTGAAAGTTTTTTAATGTTTTTAAAAAGCTGCCACGGAGAAGGAACGCGCAGTCTGTGAAACCAACAGAAATTTTTTAATTTTTTTTTAAAAAGCTGCCACGGAGAAGGAAACCAACAGAAATTTTTGTATTTTTTTTTAAAAAGCTGCCACGGAGAAGGAACGCGCAGTCTGTGAAACCAACAGAAATTTTTTAATTTTTTTTTAAAAAGCTGCCACGGAGAAGGAAACCAACAGAAATTTTTGTATTTTTTTTTAAAAAGCTGCCACGGAGAAGGAACGCGCAGCCTGTGAAACCAACAGAAATTTTTTTAAATTTTTTTTTTATAAATGGGTGTTAAGAAGGTGGGAGGCCATCTTGAAAGTTTTTTCATGTTTTTAAAAAGCTGCCACGGAGAAGGAACGCGCATTCTTGCTGAAAACACCAAAGTTATTTTTTTTTTAAATGGCTGTTAAGAAGATGGGACACCATCTTCATTGTGTTTTAACGTTTTAGACATTGTGTTTTTATGTTTTACACATTAAAAAAAAAAAAAAAATCGCTCCTAACAAAACAACAGAAATTTCACTCACTTCTCAATGCTCCAAGTGACTCATGTATACTCAGGCCAGTGTCCGTCTCTTTGTTGATGAAAGAAGGCTAAGCTAATGTATTTATAGTCTCTGAAGGATTAGGCCCCACCCAGACAATAAACACACAGGAGGTGAGAATAAAGATGGCGGCCACTCACCTCAGTTCAGAACGATAAGGCCCGCTCACACACGCACTGATTGGTCGATCGTCATGTCACCGAAGCATAGGATTGGTCAATCGTCCTGTCACTCGACTCTAGGAGGGCCCGGCTGCACATGCGACGAACCCGCCCCCGCCACGCATTGATTGGTCGACCATCGGGTTGGTCAACCGTACGATTGGTCGACCTCAATGTCACTCTATGGTAATGAGTGGATAATGAGCGGAATGTTGAAGGTTTTTCGGATACCGCGGGCGCAATTTTTGTCCGGCCGAAACGTAAATACGCTTACCATTGTTTTGGAACGGTGAGCTTTCTTTCGACGTAACGCACGCGTAGGTACGCTCTGTAACTTTCGAGCGCATAGCCGGACAGACGCACACCCGAGGACAGACAGAAGGACAGACAGAAGGACAGACAGAAGGACAGACAGACAGAAAGAACGATCCGTTTATATATATAGATTATTATGGAATAGTTCAATAGTTTCAGGATCATTGGTGAGCATCACAATACAACATTCTATGGCTACCAAATTTGGAGTCAGTTGCATGAATAGGTGAACATGTGACACCAAATTCAAGCACGGTATCAACCCTTCTCTCCTTTTAATTAACACAAGGAGCGTGAAATTGGTCCTTGTCTGTAGCTAGGGTTGTCAACCCTTCAGGATTGTGCTGCATTCACCAGGGTTTAAAGATTAATTTCCTAGATACTGCTGCGAACAACCCAGGAGAAAAAAAAATCATAGGTGAATTTAAAAATTGTGTGGTCTTCTCATCTTACATAGATTTACATATAATTTTACAGCAGCATAGAAACAGGCCATTCGGCCCAACAGATGTTTATGCTCCACAGCAGCTGCCTCTCACCTTACTTTATCTCACCCTATCAACATATCCTTC